>NC_039270.1:9378880-9383880 GCF_003368295.1 Carassius auratus | reverse complement strand
GGAGACTTTTTCCCAGAAAAAACGTCAGAAAAATCTGGTGCCCAAACACAGAGAAGGCCCTGGAGCTCTTGTGTGAAGAACAGCTGGGTTCCCCCAGCCACATCATCATCCACACCGGCACGAACGACCTCCGAGCTCAGAGAGAGAGAGTGGCTACAGCTCTCATTAATGTGACTGAGAAGGCATCCTCCAACTTCCCCAACTCAAAAATCATCCTCTCCACCCTGCTATTGCGCTCGGACTTCCACCAGGACACCATCAGGCATATAAATGCTAGAGTATCCAGAGACTGTGCCCTAAAGCCCAACGTACACCTGGTTCAGCACCCCACACTGAATCTCAGCAGCCTGTACGACCATGTCCACCTCCACAGAAGGGCTGTCCCCATCTTTGCTAAAACCCTGAAAGACATCGCACTCAACCGCAGCTCCAGCACACCGCAGCGACCTCATGGACACCCCATAGAGCTACTGCAGGGACACCACTTCACCTCTGACCGGAGGAAGCCCACGACAGGTTCTGTGTTCCCCCCTGGACAACAGCGCATGAACAGGCCTGAAGCCCCCTCACCTTCTCATCAGCAGGAGCAGCAGCCGGGCAGCCGGAGCTACACTGAAGCAGCCAGCAGATCACTGACTCCCTGCAGCCCCAGCACAGCCCCCAGCCAGCCGACCTCATCGCCCTGCAGAGACCTCACCAACATCCAGCACATGCTGACCCTGCTGTGCTCACACCTCATGGGTTAGTGACTCACAAAAAAAAAAAAAAAAAAAAAAAAAATTGTATATGTATGTATATATATAATTATATTGAGAATGAAAAAGAAAAGAATGAAAAGAAATGAAAATGTATGTATGAGTGTGTGTGTGTGTGTGCGTGTGTGTGCGTGTGAAAATGTGTTTTATTTCTACTTATTTTAAATGAGACTCTTAGATACCTATTTATTATTCTTGAAAAAAAAAAAAAAAAAAAGGGTATGGATGTGTATGCATGTATATGAGTTTATTTTTAATTTTTATATCAGATTTTAGAAACCTCATATTATTTATACTTCTTGAAGAAGAAAAAAAAATATATAATATGAATATGATATTTGTATATTTTTCTTTACCTAATGTATACATTTAACTTATTTTCTTGGATCATAATATTTTATATATTCTTCTTGATTTGTCAATTCAATATACTGATGTCTGTCTTGTTTTGAAATAACAAATGTGATTATTTAATGAGCTCATATTCCCTGAAAGTCACATGTTGGAATATTCAAGGACTGAGGTCCTCTGTTTTTGGTATCAAGAGCCAACATTCAGACTTTAAAAAAGGAATTGAGAATTCTGATATTATAATACTACAGGAAACATGGAATGTTAAAGATTTGTCCACTGGCTGTCCGATTGGATTTAGGGAAATAGTTGTCCCATCGACGAAACTAAGAGGGGTGACTCAGGGCAGAGAGTCAGGGGGAATGCTGATATGGTACAGAGCACACCTCATAGACTCAATCACAGCTATTCAAATCGGAAAATTTAACATTTGGTTAAAAATCCAAACAGACATTGTCTCCACAGACCGTCCCATATTCTTGTGTGCTATATACCTTCCCCCAGCTGAGTCCCCCTATTACAGTGAAGAAACCTTCTCCATCCTGCAGGATGAGATTAGCCATTTCCAAACTAAAGGAAATGTGTTAATGTGTGGCGATCTAAATGCCAGAACCGGAAATGAACCAGACTTTGTCAACACACAGGGAGACAAATATATCACAAACACCAGCCACTCTCTGCCCTCATACCAGCTAAGAAACAATTATGACAAATCAACAAACAAAAGTGGCAGAAGCCTTCTAGAGCTCTGTCGGTCACTGGGCCTGTATATAGTGAACGGTCGCATACGAGGAGACTCTTTTGGTTGTTACACCTTCAATTCTTTCTTGGGCAACAGTACTGTAGATTACTTCATCACAGACATTGACCCAGTGCATCTCAGAGCATTCACAGTCAGTCCTCAAACCCCTCTGTCAGACCACTGTAACATTACACTCTATTTAAGACCAACTCATAGCAACGAATCACACACACAGCCCTCTCATTTACTGAAGCTGCAACCACCCTACAAGTGGACAAATAACAGCACAGAAAATTATCAGAATGCATTAGAAAGTCAAACAATCAAATTACTATTAGACAAATTTATAATGAACACATATCCACAAAATAAAGTAGGCATAAATCTGGCACTAAAGGACATTACAGATATATTCCACCAATCAGCATCCATGTGCAACTTGAAAATTTCATTAAAAAGAAAACCAAAAAACACCAATGAGAAGTGGTTTGACGAAGAGTGTAAAAGAATTAGAATGACAGTACGAAATCTTTCAAATCAAAAACACAGAGATCCTGACAATGAAGAACTCCGCCATCAGTATCACGAAGCCCTTAGACTGTACAAACAAACTCTAAGAGTAAAAAAGGAAGAGCATACAGAACAATTATTTCAAGCAATGGAGGAATCATTAAATACCAATAACTTCTGGAACAACTGGAACACTCTCTATAGAGCACAAAAAGAAGAATTGGCCATTCAAAACGGGAACATATGGAGGACACACTTTGAAAATCTGTACAAAACAACTGAAACAAATCCTGCTCGAAATGAATTAAAAACCAAATTAGAAATCCTGAAAGAAAAGATTAAAGACAATCAGAACCCCCTGGACTTTCCAATCACAGTAAATGAGCTTACCGATAGACTACATGTGCTAAAACCCAACAAGGCATGTGGCATCGACGGAATATTAAACGAAATGATAAAATACACCAACGACCAATTCAAAACTGCAATAATCAAATTATTCAACCTTGTTTTGAGAGTAGGATTTTTCCCAGACACCTGGAACCAAGGCCTAATTACACCAATCTTTAAACAAGGAGACAAATATGAGCCAAACAATTACAGAGGCATATGTGTCAATAGCAACCTGGGGAAAATATTCTGTTCGATTATTAATATGAGATTGCAAAACTTTCTCAAAACCCACAAAATCCTGGACAAAAGTCAAATTGGATTTCTGCCCAAACACAGAACATCGGACCACATCTACACCCTCCATACTATCATTGATCGACATGTATACCAAAATAAATCCAAAATCTTTGCTTGCTTTATTGACTTTGAGAAGGCTTTCGACTCGATCTGGCATGAAGGACTCTTCCTAAAACTCCTGGAGAATGGGATTGGAGGGAAAACATTTGATTTGATAAGCTCCATGTATAAAAACAATACATGTGCTGTAAAAATAGGAAATAAACGAACAGAATTTTTCTCCCAACAACGAGGAGTCAGACAAGGTTGCCCATTGAGCCCCACTCTATTTAACATTTATATCAACGAATTAGCCAAAGCCTTAAATAATTCGACTGCCCCCGGCCCAACCCTGACGCAATCAGAAGTTAAATGTCTCCTCTTTGCAGATGATTTAGTGATTCTGTCAAAAACTAAAGAGGGACTACAGCAGCTCCTCGACGTCGTAGAGACATTCAGTCAAACGTGGGCTCTCAAAATTAACCTCGCAAAAACTAAAATAATGATTTTTCAAAACAGATCCAGATGTAGGGAAAATAAATACATCTTTCGAGCAGGAAACCAAGTCCTCCAACACACCCATGAATACACCTATCTGGGACTAAAACTGAGTTCTACAGGGAACTTTAATCTGGCTGTGAATGAACTGAAGGCAAAAGCACTGAGAGTCTTCTACATGATTAAAAACACTATTCGACATGAAATTCCAATTCAAACCTGGCTAAAAATCCTAAAATCAATCATTGAACCAATTGCTCTGTATGGCAGCGAGATATGGGGACCTCTAAAAACCCAAGATTTTTCTAAATGGGAAAAAGAAGAAATCGAAACTCTGCATACACAAATTTGTAAAAATATCCTAAAAGTAAACAGATCAACCCCAAACAACTCGTGCAGAGCTGAATTAGGACAATACCCCTTATTGATCAGTATCCAAAAAAGAGCGGTGAAGTTCTACCAGCACCTGAAGCTTAGCGAGCCGAGCTCATACCAGGCTGAAGCCCTGCGGTGTCAGGAGCAGAACCTGCAGAGGAGCGCTCTCTCACAGCTGATGCTCAAACTACAGCCAGACCAGCACAGCACCATCCGGCCAAACCAAATTATCCAGTTACAAAAACAGAATTACATCACCTACTGGAAACATGCTACTAAATCACAGAAGAAGTTGGAGCTGTACTTAGATCTGAAGAAAGATTATAAACCAGCAGAATACCTGAGCTGTGTAAAAGATCCCAAATTAAGAAAAACACTTACAAAATACAGACTGAGCGATCACTGTCTGGCTGTAGAGAGAGGACGACACAGACAGAGATGGCAGCCGAGAGAGCAGAGAGTGTGTTCACTGTGCTCTCAGAGAGAGCTGGAGACAGAGGAACACTTCTTACTACACTGTGATTACTATCAGAACATAAGAGCTGCATATTTCCACACATTCCAACAAATTAAACCAAATTTTATGACATTACCAAATACAGAAAAATTAAATCACATTTTAGGAGAAAATTCCAAAATGATCACAACAGCAGCTAGATATGTATCAGCCTGTCACAAACTAAGACTGTCAGCCAGTGGACAAAACTGAAGCAAGAGCATTTCTTACATGTACTGTTGTGCATGTGTTGTAAGTTATTATTATTATTAATTTTTTTTTTTTTTTGTTGTTGTCTTTTTTCTTGTGTCTTGTTTGAAGAAAAAAAAAAAAAAAAAAAAAAAAAAAAAAAGGAGAAAGTATACATATACTTAATTATTTTACAAATCTGTTTTTGTTTTATGTATTATATAATTGTGTATTCCTTATTCATGTAATGTACAATGCTTTGGCAATACTGTGCAAGTCATGCCAATAAAGCTCATTTGAATTTGACAGACAGAGAAACAGACAGACAGACAGACAGACAGAGAGACAGACATAC